>NC_056593.1:3113516-3152338 GCF_018340385.1 Cyprinus carpio | reverse complement strand
AAAATAAAACAATTTTTTTTTTTCCTTTTTCTTTTTTTCTTGGATCTCTTTTTTAAAAAAAAGGATTTAAAGAATAAAAAAGAAAATAAAATTCATCTTAATCACGGGGAAATCCAGTTATAAAAAAATAGAAAAACAAACAAAAAAAAAAAACAATACAAATATTTCTAAAAAGTCCCCCCCCAAAAAATACAAAAAACATGAAAACACGGACTAATACATATGAACAAACATGTCCAAAAAATGGGGGGATCGTTGGGTTAAATAAGATTTCAGTGAGACTGTGGATGAGAACTGAAGTCTTTTGTTATGTGCTTTGAGTCCATGATTTTCATACTACTGAGCGTTTCTTTTTTGAAGGTTCTTTTTTGGAAATAAAAAGGCAGTACAAGTTTTTTCACTTACAGAACAATTACTAAATCAGTTTTATTTTTATTAAAAAGGGTTTTCCCCGGTTATAAAAAAAAAGATTTTTTGAAGACCAAAAAAAGACCTTTTAAGAAACAAATGACCCTTTTTAGCAACACTTCCCGTTTAAAAACACAGCTTTTTTAAAACCGATCCCCAGATTTTTTAAAGGAAAAATTCTCTTATTTTCTTCATGCAATTTTCATCGTTTTTTCCCTTTTTGGACTCTCCTCCTCTCTGGAGCAGAACAGGAGGATCATCAGTCTCATTTCCTCCGTTCTTATCTCCTCCTTTTTTTCTTCTTCTTGCCCTTCACCGTAAGGGAAACAAACAAAAAAAAATGAAAAAAGCAGTAAAAATAAACCCACCACCCAGGTTTAACATATTTTTAAAACTTCCTTTTTTTTCGATTTATTTTACGGGAAAAGGATGCTTCTTTTTCTTCTTCTTCTGCTGGGGGTTTAAAGAGCATCGGCATTTCACTCTCCTGTTTTTCTTCTTCTCTTTGTTTTTCTTGGCCTTCGGGCTCAGGCTGCCTCTTGGTGCTGGGACACCAAAGTTCTTCTTTTTGTGTTTTTTTTTTTTTTGGAAGGGTTTTTTAGCCCTTGATACAGGTTTCCCTTTTTTCCAAAACCATGCCATCTACAGCCCTTGCTTGAGATGATGCTTTTAAGGGTTTTTCTGAAAAAACCCTCATTCGGATCCCCCAAACCCTTTTTTTTTTGGGAGTAGATGCGGGAGATCAGCGTCGAGGGGGCTGTTTTGACCTTTTTACTGGTTTTTTCCTCCTCGGCGATTTTCAGGTTTTAACTTTTTTGGTTTATTTTTTTTTTGCCGGGGTTTTAGACTAGGGTTTTTAAAAAAGGTTTTTACTGGCCTTAAGTTTGGTTTTTTAGATGAAGAGAATTCTGGGAGAGACAGCTTTTCAGATGTGTTTTTTGGGTCAATCTCAAAAGGACCCGGTTTTTCTAGCTTTAACCCTTCTTTGAAGGGGTCCACGGGAACAGGCTTTCTTTTTTTTGACTTTTTTGAGGTCCTGTTTGGTCAGGGGGTTCATGCAGCGGTAGTTTCTGGGAGTTGCAGCAGCTTTTTTAAACCCCTTTTAAAATTTTTGGGGGGATATTGTCGTTTCAACATTACGGCTTCAGTTTGGCTTTTTTTTTTTTACCCTTTTTAGGGGGTTTCAGTGCTGCGGGTTTCTGAGGTCCCAATATCTTTCCAAACAATTCTCAGTTGCTCTGAAAAACTTTTCCCTTTTTTTAAGTGAACTTTTTTTAGGAGTCCTTTTGGTTTAAATCTGCCCCAAACCTCTTTAGAAAACGGAGGGGGGGTTTTGCCATTTTCCAAGAGTCATCTTTTCGATGTGCTTCTGGTTTATCAGCGGGGTTAGCAGCTTCCCTTTGTTTTTTTGGGGGTTTAACCACATCAAGCCCTGAGTATACTTTTGTCTTTTCCCAGCCTTTTGGTGGGTCTGAACTTCATGAGGTTCAGAAATAGTACAGAATCTTTATTTTTTGACTTCTTTGAAGGGTTCAGAGCATCTGTTTTTTGGGGAATGAAAAGGTTTGGCGTCGTTTCTTTGCGGTGTACTGGATTTTCCCTTTTTGGGGGGTTTCCTCTTTTTTAGCTCCCCGGTTTTCTTTGGCCCTTCCCTTTGCTGGAGCTTTCAGCGGAGGGGAGTTCACCCAAATTTCGAGAAAACATCCATCTTCACTGATCGCATTGATTACAACAGAAAAAATTCACTAATCATATTCTTGTTTCTGTATTAACTTATGTAAACACAAAACACCAAGAAGTTAATACTTTTATTCAGAAAGGACACATTGGCATTAATATGTAAAATAAGCTTTCAAATTTTTGAAAATTTTTTTTTTTTATATATATATATAAATGCTGTTCTTTTGAATTTCTTTTCATAAAAGGGAACCTAAAAGAATCCTGAAAAAAATGCATCAGTTTCAAAAAAAAAAAAAAAAAACCTTCAATGGATTTTTGTGCTTTTTTTCGCGCCCACCTGATAACTGAAAAACCATTTTCCCCCATTTCTCCCACATCTAAACCGAGTTGGGAATGGTTTCCCTGCCAGTTGAGGGCACTGACTTTTTTTTTTCCCTTTGGTTTTGTCACATTTTCTTTTTTCTTCTTTTTCTGTGGGGGTGGAGAAAATGATAAATATGTCAGGTGATTTTGTTGGTGGCCCAGTTAATTTTGGGGTAAAATTTTTTGGTCAGTTTTAAATAAATACCGTTGTTTTTTTTGGCCAACCCTGAAGCGTTTTTTTGCTCACAGATTTTTTGAACCAATTTTCCAACACAAAACAAACAACCAAAAATAAAAACGAAAAAATTTTAAGAGGGTTGTATACGTTCAGCTTTTTCCCAACAGGAATATGTGTATACAAATGTCAAAAAAAGTTAAAATTTTGGCGATCCAAGATCTAAATTTTTGGATTCTTCACAGAACAGATTTTGGGTTTTTACTTTTACTTTTTCACTGGGAAAGATGATATTTAAAAGGGGCATGCATTTTTAAATCAAAAACGTCTCAATAAGGATTTTTCTTACAAAGACGCACTTTTCATTTCGCATGAACTGTGGTCTGGAGTCTTGGGTGATTAGATTTTTTTTTTTCAGTTGTTTGGATTCATTCTAGGACCCATTCCCCCAGAAAATCCATTGGGAGCAAGTGAGCAATGAAATCTGTTTTCCCTGAAGAAACAAATATCCTATCGGATGGGCCCGAGGGTGATACATTTTTAGCAAAAGTTAAGAAGCTTGTCAAAAACACTGCTGAAACACCATCACACAATATAAAAACTGAAAAAGACTATCATTTTCCGCAGAGGGGGCTGTGTAAAAAAAATTTAGTAAAGCCTCGATGTACCTACCATCTCCATCATCTGAGTGGAGCATCACTTTTTAAAAGGAAAAAATGATAAAATTTGAAACATTTCAATGAAGCCCACAACCTGAGACCACATGCACCCTTACCTGGCCCACTTTTAAAGATCTCGCTCAAGGTGCTTTCACTTCAGTTTCAACCCGTTTGACGGCCCTATTTAATACAAGCATTACGGCATTCAGACAAATAAAGCCTGTGAACTGTTTCGTGATTTCAGTGTGTGGTAAACTTATTTGGGCTTGGTTTTTCCGTGCACTAAATCAGAAAAGGACAAAATTCATATGATGAGCATGAGTTTAAAAAATTTTTCTTCCACTCCAAATTTTATTTAAATTTTGCATGCAGTTGTGCACTACAGTGGTATAAATAAGCTTTTAAAAAGCATTTGATTTATGACATCTTGTAGTTTTTTCGCTGATAGGCGTGATTTCAGGGCTCTGGGGTATAAAAACCCCAAAAAAGATGTATTGGAAAGCATCAGATAGGTTTAAGCTCAAAACAAATTTTAAATGCTTTTTTGAAGGTTGGGGTTTCGAAAGATGCAATAAAACGTTCTTTATCTACAACCCTGCACTCGCTTCTCTCAAAAAACACACGAAAAAAACATTTCCCCCTGGGGCGCGTGCTTTCTCAGCGTTGGCTGCTTTCTTGTAGCCCTTGTCCCCTTTTAAAGGGTTATTAATTATCAGCTCGTCCGGCAGGGGGTCGTAATTTTGAGCCAGTTTGGGTGGGGATGAGTTTAAAACGGGCGCGCGGAAATAAGAAAAAATTTGCGCATGTTCTATTTCCCCACATTCGAATCCGCTACTGCGCATTCCTTCATTGACCCCTGAACTCTCCCTGCTGCACTGCATCATGGGAAAAGTAGTTCTTTAAGGGGTGATCCGTTTAATGATTTAAAGATATACATAATTTTTTTTCAATAAGCGCATAAATTAAAAACCCTATAAATACTTAATACTATAAAATATTAAAAGGAAAAGCATAAAGCGGCCAGACTCCTTACTTGTTAAAAGGTTTTTTAAGACAAATTTTGTAAATAATTAATGCAATTTGAAATTTTTTAATAATTAAGGACCCAAATGTCTAGCACATGTTTGATAGGCTGAGATTTACATAACCTACACAGGTTTTTGGTTGTTTTGAACATGTTTCCCGGCGGTTATGGGGTCAGGATCCCCATCTATTTTTAAAAAACAGCAGAGGTCAGCGAGTCCAAACATCTCTGGTGTAAAGGTAAAACCAACAAACGACCGATGCTCATACCACTCAAGACCAATTCAAATCCAGACATCCAAACTCGCAGTGTGGTGAAATGCGTGTGAGAATGTGTGTTTGGATTAGGTTTGGAGTGTGGAGTGTGTGAGCGTGTGTGTGTATGTCCCGAAGGGGGGTGTGTGTTAATATGTGTTGATTTTAAGTGGCAGACGCGCAGGCGCGATCGGTGTTTTAATGTTTCTCTAAAAAGAGGATTCAGGTTGGGAAGAAACACAAACCAGATGAAACCGAAGCACAACAGCCGTTTCAAACTTTCATGACGAAACTGATTAATTACTAACAAAATTTTTGGCTCTGTTATGCATGATTTATGAAGGAGGAACGCTTCAATAGCTTCTAGGTGGATGGTGAACATGCCAGGTCAGCTGACAGGAGGGGGAAAAAACAAAGCGGGTTCCCTAGGTTTACCAGAGCTCCTGTCATGAGTATCTGAGGAACAAAAGAGTGTGTCAAGGGTTTGCCGGGGTGTCAGGGGCTTTTGCTGGTTCCTCTGCAGGTAGCGTCCGCGGGGTATGATGCTTGAACTACACAATTGATTGTTGCGTAGTGTCTCTGCTTGACAGGCAGGGCATAGTCCTAACCAAGAAGGTCTAGACGACGACTACACTGGAGAAAGAACAGGCAAAGCTTTCGAAGCCAATCACCTGATGCCTGGAACTGTCATAGTGACTAATTGTCGCCTAAAGACAGCAAAATATATGTCATTGTTGCCAAACAAAATGCACCCAAATTTATATATAATTTGTGTAAGTGTATTTAGGAAGAATAGAGTATATAGTCATATATATATATATATATATTACGTATATATATCGATATCATATAGTAATATATATATAGCACAACACACACACATCACACACACACACACCCACACAGCACACACACAACAACTCAGCCATTTTAAAATTTTAGGATCAGTAAGATGAAAAAAAAAATTCAGCAACAAACTGCAATATTGTGTAAATATTATTGCAATTTCTAATTTGGGTTCCTATGTTAATGTTATACTTTCAAACTGGATTTATTTCTGTGAACGCAGTATACACATATTACACTACTCTTCAGAAGTTTAGGGCAAGTAAAATAAATAATACACAGCACGATCTGCAAACTAGGAAACAAGCTATAAGTGCGTGCTAACACTTTTGCAGTCACCATGTACCACAAATAACTTTGCTGAATAAAAGGATTAATTTAAAAAAAAGAAGGAAACACATAAACGACCAAATGTAATGACACTAAACGTTTGACGTAGTTATATTCTATCACACAATTTATATTTTGAAATCTAAACACATGTTTCTTGTTGAGAATACTAAAAAACATTATGCACAGGGTGCCCAAAAAAATTTATGTTTCCAACAATGACATAAATCGGCAATTTAGAATGATTTCCTTGAAAGATCATGTTGTTATCAAGACTTGAGTAATGAGCGGATGAAAATTCAGCCTTGCTTAACCAGGAATAAACTTAGTATTATATTTATTTTAAAGTATATTAAAATAAAAATATGGTGTGAGTTTAAATTGCATAATATTTCAGACAAGGTACAGTGTGTGGTTTCTGTAGTCTTTTAATCGAATAACATGACGAGCCTTTTATGAGCCCAACAATAAACTTCTTTAAAAACATTAAAACTTGTTACCTGCATCCCAATTACTGAGGACACTGAAATAATATATGATAAATATAACTATATATTTATTATTGTATATATGCTATGTTGTGTGTGTGTGTGTGTGTGTGTGTGTGTGTGTGGTGTTGTATGTAGCTGGCCTAATATATATTATCCTTATATATTATCTAGAGGATAGGTTCATGGGTTTATTTCTAGAGCATTTATTCGAAAAACCATTGAACAGAAGAGCCCTGACTGATCGGAAGTTGGAGAATGTACTATAGTAATCTCCTTGCTTTTTTAAAGTAGGTTTCTCCTATATTGGTTGCAAACACTATTAATGATATGTGTTACTGAGCTCGTCCTCAAGTGATTGCTGTATGCACCGTTTTCTCAGTGTTCAACCCCCAGCGGAAACCTCGGAGATCGCAGTCCCCCCAGGATATAAAACGGAACCCAACATTCCCACAAATACTAGCTGTTCAGAGTCCTATACCACGACGCACTCCTCTAATTGCCTCTCATTGACAACTACCTTCGCGCAGGACGTAAATGCTCTAAACAAGTCGCCCCACGATTTCACTACACTGGGCCCGTCTGGCTGGTCATTAACAACTCGGCTGTTTACCGTCTATATGAAGAACAGATGTGATGAGTGGTCATTTATGGCACCAAAGACTGTCATATTTCTAGGGACATGGGGTGGTAAAGATCTCAGCACACAGGTGTGGGACTCTGTAGATAAGCTCTATTTTAAAACTGTATTATAAAAACAGAAACGAAAAACGACTGAACTGCAAACAATAATGTTTCAGAAAGCCGCTACATCATAGACATGAAAAATCAACTGGTAGGAACAGGTTTCATCTTGCCAAATTAGGGTTCTTAATTGTCCGAAACCTTGTGTCTATCTCATAAAACAGCGTAATATTGAGGTCAAATAAACTAGTGACCCTGCAGCTGTACAGTTTCCTGTGTTTGAAATAATCTTTAAAATGAAAAGTGTGCCGCTTTACTGGAAGTGGTATAGATTACATTTAGCATTTAGCAGAGCTTGTTAGTGTTTAGTATGTCAGGGGATAGGGCTTTTTTTACGATATGTGTGTTACCTACCACTGAAAACAGCAACGCCAAACTTCAACATCTCCTCAGAACTCTGCTGGCTTCTCCTCAAATTAGATGTGTCTTTAATCTTCTTACTCTCTCAGCCATAAAGGGAAAAATATGGATCAGATCTGGAGTTACAAAAGAGTATGTGTTTAATGAAGTGACAATAACAGTAGCTGAAGTACATTTACTCTGCGAGATTATGAACGTATAATCCATAATTTTAATGCAACTAACGACATTCATAAAACCATATGTGCAGTTCACAAATAAAAACAAATCTGTTATCCTCTGAAGGAATAATTGAAGTTGTATATATTGGTATGTCATTTTCATTTCCTCCCACAGTACTGCTGACATGCTAGTAGATAATGAGTTAACAATTGGTCATCCTGGGTGCTGGAGTTATCCGGGCTAGGCTAACGGCTAACCCCGCCCACACAAGCCCTCTACCCCACCATCGTACTGGCTAACGTACGCTCTTCTGGACAATAAACTGGACTACATCCGATTACTACGTTCAACTCAGAGGACTGTAAGAGACTGTTGTGTGTTTGTATTCATCGGAAACATGGCTCAGCGACAGCGTTCCGGACTGCGCCATTTAGCTCGACCAGCTGACATGCTATTGAGCAAACAGAGCTCTCGTCGCGGGAGGAAAACCCACGGCGGCGGGCTTTGTGTTTACATCAATGACGGGTGGTGCCGCGATGCTGTTGTGATCTGCAAACACTGCTCACCCCTGATGGAGTTTGATTATTAAGTGCCGGCCATTCTATCTGCCGAGGGAATATACTGCCATACTGCTCATTTCAGTTTACATTTCCCCGAACAACAACAGCAACAGGAACGATGCACTAAATGAACTGCACCAGCACATCAGTGAGCAGCAGACAGCACACCCTGATGCTTTTCTCATCATAGCTGGGGATTTCAACCATGCTGACTTAAAGAGTGGGTTTCCAAAAATTCACCAACACATTAACTTTCCAACACGAGGTAATAACATTTTAGACTTTGTTTACACCACACAGAGAGGAGCTTACAAAGCCCTCCCCCTCCCCCACCTCGGTGCCTCAGACCACATCACTGTCATGCTAATGCCTGCATACAGACCGCTCGTTAAAGTCGCTAAACCAGTCCAGAAACAGATTCAAGTGTGGCCAGAAGGGTCGTCTGACGCTCTTCAGGACTGCTTTGATACAACTGACTGGAATATGTTTAAGCAGGGCTGCCACTTACAATAACACCACTGACCTCCAGGAGTACTCGGAGACTGTCACTGCCTACATCACCAAGTGTATTGAGGATGTAACAGTCACAAAAACCATTACTGTCCGGGCCAACCAGAAGCCGTGGATGACAGGGGAAGTCTACAGACTCCTGGAGACGCGGAACACTGCCTTCAGAGCTGGAGACGAGGGGGGCCTGAGGTACAGCCAGGGCCAACCTATCCCGCGGCATCAGAGAGGCTAAGGAGACAGTACTCCAGGAGGATAGCCCATCAATTCAGCGACAGCAGAGACACTCGGAGCCTGTGGCAGGGGATACAGACCATTACGGACTACAAGCCCCCACAGCGGACCTGTGACAGCAACATTTCTCTGCTGAATGAGCTGAAACACCTTCTTCGCTCGCTTTGAGGCACAAAACAGCTCCACGGCACAAAAGACTCCACCTCCTCCCAGTGACCAGGTGATGATGCTGACCCCGGACAGCGTGAGGAGATCCTTCAGCAGGATCAATGCACGCAAAGCTCCGGGTCCTGACAACATTCCCTGGGCGTGTACTGAGAGACTGTGCAGCAGAACTCACTGATGTCTTCACAGACATTTTCAACATCTCACTTAGTCAGGCTGTTGTTCCCACATGCTTCAAAGCTACCACCATCATTCCAGTCCCGAAAAAGCCATCTCCATCCTGCTTCAATGACTACCGTCCTGTTGCACTTACTCCCATCCTCATGAAGTGCTTTGAACGGCTAGTCATGCACCACATCAAGTCTGCCCTCCCCCCCTCCCTGACCCATTCCAGTTTGCATATCTCGGTCCAACCGGTCGACCGATGATGCCATCTCAACTACCCTCCACTCAGCACTCACACATCCAGAGAAAAAAAGACTCATACATCAGAATGCTGTTCATAGACTTCAGTTCAGCATTCAACACAATCATCCCTCAACAGCTCATTCACAAAACTGGTCGAGCTGGGGCTCACTGGTTCGCTGTGCAACTGGCTGTTGGACTTTCTGACTGGAAGACCTCAGGCAGTACGTGTCGGCAGCAACACATCCAGCACCATCACACTGAACACTGGGGCCCCCCCAAGGATGTGTGCTGAGCCCCTCCTCTTCACTCTGCTGACCCACGACTGCACACCGTCACACAACTCCAACCTCTTCATTAAGTTTGCGGATGACACTGGACTGTGGTGGGTCTCATTAGCAACAGAGATGAGACAAACTACAGGAGCGAGGTGAGCCGCTTGGCCGGGTGGTGCAGTGACAACAATCTCTCTCTGAACGTGGAGAAGACGAAGGAGATTGTTGTTGACTTCAGGAGAGCGCACACTCAGCATGTTCCTCTGACCATCAACGGTGCGACTGTGGAGAGAGTGAGCAGCACCAAGTTCCTGGGTGTGCACATCACATCGGACCTCTCCTGGACCGACAACACTGCAGCACTGGCCAAGAAATCACAACAGCGTCTCTACTTCCTCCGCAAACCCCCCATCATGTACGCCTTCTACAGAGGCACCATCGAGAGCATTCTGACCAGCTGCATCACTGTGTGGTATGGCGCCTGCAACGCGTCCTGCCGGAAGACTCTGCAACGCATAGTGAGAGCAGCTGAGAAGATCATTGGGTGTCTCTCTCCCCTCCCTCCAGGACATTTACGGAACCCGTCTCACTCGAAAAGCCCTCTGCATTGCAGGTGATCCCACTCACCCGTCACACAGCTTGTTCATTCTGCTGCCATCAGGGAGGAGACTGCGGAGTCTCCAGGCCAGGACCAGCAGACTAAAGGGCAGCTTCATCCATTAGGCTGTCAGGAAGCTGAACTTGCTCCCGACCTTGCCCCCCCCCGTCCCTCTTCTGCCTCAGGCACCACTGAACTATGACACTGAACCCAGGTCCCACATCTCCAGGTCCTTCCATCCCCCCCTCCCTCTGACATACGATGTCATGCACCAGTCACTTTGTGCAGCAGTGGTCTGCTCACTACCTCATTCACTCATTCACCATGGAACTGACATCATTCTACCACCTCATCAGTCAGTTTAATAAAATAACTGCTCTTGAGCCCTTTGTCACTTTGTCACTTTTAATCAGACTGAATAAGCTATTTTTTTATGAACTAAAAATCTTTTTATCTGCACTGTTTGTTCACTGGTTTGCACTCTATCTGCCATGTGCCTTGCGCTGCTTTTATTTAACCTTATTTTTATTTTATTTTTTTCTATTATGTCTTTTTTTACATTCCCTTATTGTATAGTTTTATATTTTATATTTTATATTTGATCTAGATTTTTTAGGCTCTACTGTTAGTGTTATCTGTATGTACCGGGGGTCTGAGAGTAATGCAATTTTGATTCTCTGTATGTATGTACTGTATATGTGGAAGAATTGACAATAAAGCAGACTTGACTTGACTTGAAAATCATCTTGTTTACTCACTTACAGAAAACAATATATTGATTTAAATTTTCTAAGACACTTTTTGTTGGTAAAAGTCATATGCAAGTAGGCGTCAACTATCATGAATTGACACCTGAGAAGACAAAGGCCTGCATAATGAGCTGCATAATGAGCCATTCAGTCAGCTGTGTGACTGAGAGGGAAGAATTACAAGAAAGAATGCAAGGACAAAATGTCACTGGTAATAATAACTGAATTGTTAAATACACTTTCCACTGAGGTATGTTAAAGTACAGTTTAGGGTTTTTGTCAACCATATAAATTAAAAAAAAACTTAGCTTTGCATTATAATCAGAATGTGTTCATTGTTACAGCAGTAACTCGACATGACTTTTGGTTTCAGTTTCTGTTTCAGGGACTTTTAGTTTGTATTTCATTTTTTCCCCATTCATTCATTTAAATTATAATTAGAATTTTTTTGTTGTTACTCACTGTCTTTAACTGCAAGTTTCTTGTTTAGTACATTATTTTCTTGTGTACAAATGCCATCAGTTCCTTTCTGTTCAGGATCTGGTGCATTATTGCTGTAATTAGACACACTAGTCCTTTTCCTTTCCTGCCTCACCATGATATTCAGAGCTGTTTATTCTCTCTACCCGTTGAATGGGGGTGAAATGCAGCAATCATAGCCTAAGCATAGTGATGCAGAGAACTGTCCTGAACAAAGGGTGTCCTCTTTCCATCTTAAAATATTCAAAAAGCTGTCCTGTAATTGCACAGTGGAACATACCGTATCATTTACAGTGCAATGTAAAAAAAAAAAAAAAAAAAAAACATGTTAAGTTCCCTGACTATATATAGAAACTGTTATATATCTAACCTTACATTTCCTGTAAGTTTACCATATTTTATTTTTTACAATTTAGAAGTAAAAATGAATAAATCATCATATAATTTTAATAATTCATGTTAAATATAGATAAAAGTGATTGTTCCCAGAATTACCAGTTTGTTTTTCCTTAACAGCTGTACATAAGGGTTTTATTTTACAACTTATGTTGTTAAATGAATGTTTAATGCATTATTTTAGTGTCATGTGTGTTACCATGATGATGTTTTGTGTCTATTTCACTCAGTGTGCACCTTCAGTTTTTTCTTCAGCTCATGGAAAAGCTAATCATGATGCACTTTGATTTATTGTTGATTTCTAACCACACCCATCCATTTTACCCGTACTCCACCCGAACCCTTTGAGCGCCCCCTAGCGCTTGCACACAGATTATTCTCTTCAAAGGACCCCAGTCTCTCAAACAGTAGACTTCAAACAATCTCAAACTCATGTGGAGTAAAAGTGTGCTTGAGAGCAGTATGCATGTTAATGAAAAACGCCCCATTTTAAAGAATGTACTAATATTTTAAAATTATTGTTCCTTTGAAAATTTTTCAAAACTTATTTAAACCCATTAGCTACTTATTTCTAGTAGCTGTTATTGTTTTTAAAACCCATTTTCTGAGGAAAAACAAACTACACAACTAGGCTAATTGTAACAAATAGTTGTAGCCTAGTGTATTAATGCTCCACACTAATTCTTTCCCCTAAAATAATCCATTAAACAAGTCACAAGTAGCATGCAAAATATTTTCAGCTCCATTTGTGGCATCTAATGGTGCGTTATCTCAGGGCCACACCCTTAACGAGCGTAACTTTTAAATATTCATCGTTACCCCGCAAAGTGAAAGTGAAACAGTCATCAGCTGGAGGAATGCTGTTGCGCTTCCCAGCTTGCTGAAGTGAGTCAGCGGGTTTTCCCGCGGAACTGGGCTGGTTTTGGCGGAATAATACTTTAATAAAATCAAGAGTGTGACAGACAGATGCTTGCTTTTCTGTGTTTATGCCTTGGAAACAAAACCAAAGGTTCAAAAACCAAGTATACACAAATGAGACCAACAATTATATGTAGGCTACTTTTAATATTCCTCTTAATGTTTCACAAAAAACAAACAAACAATCAAAACTTAAATTTGCACATTTTACATTCACAAGGTTGCACAGAAACTGTGAGTTTCGCATTAGCAGCAGTGGAAAAAGCCTTTCACCCACAAGCTATTCACACCTTTAACGTGCACTCACAAATGCACATCAGCCAGTGTTTCATAACAGGCACTCTTATGCACATACTGTTTAAGAAACTGATCAAAACCACATCTCTGTGTATATTTAAGGAAATAAAATCACAACACTCCAAACACTCCCAGAGGGAATGCTGTGAACCATACCTTGTGTGTAAATTATTAGATTTTTGTGTCAGAATTTGTGTAAAGTTCAGATAGACAATGTGTCTGTGTGGAGTCTCAACCATCCCAAAACTTGTCTAGAACTTCTAAAGAGCAGATATCACATTCAAAATCCATATGCTAAATAAAAGTGACTTGTTTACTTCGGAAAATAAGTTTCATCTTCTTATGCAGATAGGCGCATACTTCACATGAGTCTCCTCTGCAGCTGTCTGTAATATGAATTTAATTAAATAAAAAATGTAATTGCATAGTTCAGACTCAGAACAACAGCAGAAGTGTGATTTATCAGGCTTACTACCCATTTCTGTGGTCACAAGCCACCAGTTCTACCACTGATCTGTTGAACCCATCAGAGCATGTAGACTAAAACAATAGACTAAAAACGAATCTAGAATCTATATCAATATTTGTATTATGTGTGTGTCATCATCATAAAGCACAGCGACACAAAAAAAATGGACTTACCGGTTTCTGTTTATTTCGTTTGAAGAACGAAATAAACAGCGTAAGTGATCTCTTCATCACAAGTCTGAACTGCTTCATTATCAACAACAACAGCTATAATACAATAAAAAACATGCATTAAAAACAAAACTAAAATGTTACTTGTTTAATGGCACCGTCTATGGTCATACTGTGTTGTGATGTTACTGTAATTCACCAAAATTGTACTACAGTATTTACAATTCGTTCTTAAATACTGTAAGTAATACTTGCCTTCTTGATCCGATTTTCTGTTTCTCTTGTAGATGCAGAAGATCCCGACTGTAGCTACAAACAACAGAGGTCCAGCAGCAGAAATCAACACTATCAGAAAGATTGGCTGTGAAGTAAAATGTCCATCCAGTGCTGTAATCATAAAGAAGTGAATGCATCAGTCTGCTGTACAACAGAAGACAGAGACCAGGTCAGTAAATAAACACACAGCTCTGCTGTACCTGCACATGTGTGACAGAGTTGAGGCATGTCCAGATGTTGAGTCTGGTTGATGATGGGATTGTTGAGCACACAGCTGTAGGTGTTGTTATCCTGCTATTCCACCTCCAGAGGTAGAGAGAGACTGATGCTGAGATCAGACACACTGATGCTGGACAATAAACTGTGTTCCTTTGTACCAGGAGAGAGACACATGACTAACATTCACCACTGAACACACCATGAACAACATGATGATGATGAAGATGATGATGAGAGCATGAAGAGCAGTTCTTCTTATGACAGGAACAGGCAGATGAGCTGGAGATTGTGAGACAATAAAAAATTAATACGGATAAATCAAAGAAATAAATGGGTGGGGGTATAATTAATGAGAGTTAGTGAGTGTGTTTGTGATCCCACATATCTTACATAATTTTATAAAGTAAATTCTTCCAGTAAAATAAAATAAGAATATTTGAAGAACAAATGATCTCTCCTCACCATAGACAGAAACATTGAATATTTTTGATAACAGTTTCGCTCCACTTATCTGTAGTTCATAAACTCCAGCGTGTTCAGTTGTGATGTTTGTGATGGTCAGAGATCCAGTTTGATCGTCCAGTTTCAGTCTGTCTCTGAATCTCCCGTCAGTACCATTAAATATGAAGTTGATTTTGGTGTGTGTTTTTGGTTTTTCTATTGATTTTAGCAATCATAGACTTTTCATCTCTGAAACGCCATTAAACACGGATTTCAGTCTCAGCAGTGTTTAAAATGACAGAATCTCCCTCCATCACTGACACTGACTGTATTTCATTTGTCTCAGAACCAGACACACCTGAAGAACACCAAAAGATTTTGAACCTGGTTTGTGTCGGTTTAGAAAGTCTGAAATCAGTTTGCTTTATTTAAATGTGAATTGATCAACAGCATCAAAGACACAAAAGTTACAAGTCTGCATAAACGAACAGACAGATGAGCAACGTAAACTTCAGTTTGATTTGATTGATCCGGGAAGAAAAGCAAATGCAAATCCCTAATTTGAACAACAGTAGTTGATGTTCAGAAACAGAATAAATGAAGCCGTAAAAATGATTTTATAACTTACCAATCAGTGGCCTCCTGCACAAACAGAACAAAAGAAGCACGTAAAACATTTTCTTTACCAGTTCTGTGTCTGATCTAAAAAGACCATCTGCTAAAAACTCATGGTGTGAATCATCCCCCAACAGAGTTTGACTTCTCCCAATGCACGCGCACAAGCTCTGCATGTTATATAGTCACAAATAAATGTTCATCTGGCTTCCTATTAAGATTTTAAATGTTCTCAAAAGTAAAACACTCATTATTTTTATAATTCAACAATGGGGGTAGTTGTCTAACTGTATTAAATATGTAAAAGAAGAGTGTATTATTGTATAAATCTTCCTAAATTTCAAGGTAGAATAAAGATGATGGATTTAAAATGGTTTGCAATCATTTAGTTGTAGTAAATAATAATAATAATAATAATAATAATAATAATAATAATAATAATAATAATAAACAGGTACATTTATTTTCCATCTCTCATTGTAGGTGTTACTAAGGTGTGATATGAGCAGCTCAACATGAAACATGAAAGACAAAACGGAAACCTGCTGCGGGCTGATTTCCTCACAACGATGGTGTGATCAGTTGATGGACAAACGTTTCACACACTTTTGTAGTGAGTGTGTTAGTTTGTAGGCGTCTAGTGGTTAAAAGCCCTTACGAAAAATTAGCCATGGTTTTTTTTAAATTACAAATAAAATTCATGGTTAAACCATGGTAACCAAAAATTAAGCATGGTTTTGCTACACTAACCATAGTTTAACCATGGTATTTTTTAGTAAAACTGTGGTTATGCAAATGGTAAAACATGGTTACTACACTTTTACTGTCATAAACCCATGGTTAATTTTCGTAAGGGAAGATGAAAGGCTTCACATCTGGTCAGTGGCGCCCCTAGAAAATTTTAATAGGGGTGGCCAGATGATTGGGGCCACAGTAAATCTTGGGGTGGCACACACAGAAAAAAAAAAAAAACTGAAAAAAAAAAAAAATTAAGGGTTTCAATATTGACAAAAAAAATATATCTCTGTGATTTCTGGGATTTTATCGATAACAATAAATAGACAATATTTTGCTGAGTGTGTCGTTGTGCTGATATCTTATTTCTAATTGTGCTGATAGCTGACTCCTGATTTTTTTATTTTTTACCTTTACACCATTTTTTTTCTTAAAGTGTGCCCCATCTTTTAGGTCAAATACTTGCATTTGGGGATTTTACCAAGCAAATGCAATCAGTATCAAAAAATTGATCTTTGCAATGCAGAGAAAACAGAAGCTGCATCTGAAGTGCCATTTAGATGTTTTTGCACACTGTTTAATGCAGCTCTGTGGGACCTGGAATACTTTAACCTGCAGTTACAAATGAATAAATATTGTTTTGATATTTTAAACATAAAACATTGAAAACTGATGTTTGAAATTATTTAAAAAAATGAAAAGGTACCTTAAATGTGAAATTACAACTGCCAGTAGGTGGCAGAGAGTCACTGTTAATAAGTGAGTCATTGCAATTGAAAACCGAATCATTTAAACGGTTGATTCATTCAGAACGAAACACTATCATGTTGCTCATATGCAAACAGTGACTGTGTTTGGAATGATTTTTGTTTTTAGAAATAGAGCAAAAAAAAAAAAAAAGGGAATATGTTTGTCTAAAACGTAAGTCTCTTGATATTAACTTATTGTTTAATTAACTGTTGAATAAAATCAAATATCACATTTGTAGTTATGCTGACTTTTGGAGAAAAACATCACTCTTCGTGTGATAGTAAACTATATGAAATTATATAGATCTATAACTTGTCTGCCCCATATATCTTGAAAAATTAGATAATTCTAAATTTCCAGTGAAAAAAAGAACGCACTAAAAATGCGTATGCGAACTAGACTCCAGACCATCGCGTAATATGCGCGCACTTCGTCGGTGTTTTGTTTGACTGGGGAGGGCGAGGGCGAAGGCCAGCAATGCGCCAATCTGCAAATATTTTGGTGGCAGCAGCCGGTGCTGCAATTTTTTTTTTTTTTTTTTTTTCACTTAAACGATTGTGAATTTACATTCTGCATTAAATTAATAGTACCCACTGCAAATCATCCTAGGGGTGGATGCATCTGGTCCATTTTAAAGACTGTTTAATGGGTTGATCATCCTAGGGGGTTTATACAGAGGTGGCCGTGGCCACCCCTGGCCACCCCCTTGGGGGCGCCCTGCATCTGGTTGCAATTTATTATTTTTACACTTATAATAAAATGCATTGGAGATAAAATGAATTAAGGCAGTGCTTCTCAAACCTGCAAACCTCTTTCATCTAGTCCAGCTAACGATTTTTGGTTCCCTGAATGTTCTTCAATGGTTGCTCAAAATAACCAAATGGCAACCATAAAAGAACGTTAGGGGAACGTTCTGTGTTGCTGGAAACACACCTGATTCAACTCATCAGCTCATACTCAGCCTAGAGACTGCAAGACCCAAAATGAGTGTATGACAAAACGTGTGGGTTTGAGGAGTACTGGTTTAAATCATTAAGTCATTTGACTGCATTAAAATAAATCAAATACATGAAACAAATATTAATTAATAAACTTCATAATCTGTCTGTCTACTTTAATCATGTCCAAGTAGCCTAGCTGTTATTGCATAGGCAATGTTTACGTGGGCATTGAATAAATACATGCATACATACATACATATTCCATTATCTACTGAAATATTTGAGGGGCAGCAATTTTAAGCGGTGTCCAAAACATAGTTTAGGCCTATTATTGAGTGCACAATGGAGGGTGATTACGTTGCTTTTGCAAAGCAGTCACAATAGGACTTCCTGTTCCGCATTTGCCTGTTCAAACCACAAATGTTGCCAGGCGAGGCTCAGCTGAAGCAAAAATGACACGAGCTGTGTTTGTTGTTTGTGTATGTGTTTGTTTTACACTCGTTTCAGAGCTTCTGTATCGAACGTCACATTACTAGCAGACTGAGACATGCTTATGTGTGTTGTTGTTTTGACACTGACTTCGTATTTACTCTAAAACAAAACCGGAGAACTTCACTCATAATAGTAGGCTTGTAGTAGTATTGTTAAAAGTGTTAATATTTTTGATATGTTAAACAGGTAAGATTTTATTTCATGTCTTCGTCTTTATTTATGTGGAGAAAAGCTGTGCAAATAGTGATACGACTGTATATGTTATGCCTTAAATATCTGTCTTGTCTGAACGTTGTCTAGGTACAGAGCAGTTTGTTAGAAACTGTTTTTCTTTGCGGAAGCTTTGTGTTTAACAAGCTAATATTGATTTAAATCAATATTTTGCCTCCAATTATTTACTTATGTGGGAAGTAGCTGTGTAATAAGCAGTTTATTCTGCTGGATGTACATTATCCCTCACTTAGCCATCACTCAGTCAATCAGAACCAAGTAATCAGATAGATCACAGTATAGTCATGTGTTAATTTTGTTTCTCCTGATTTTCTCAAGTTGATTTTTTTTTTCCTCACAGAAAGAACCTAAATATAACTCACTTCATTTGTGTTGAAAGTGTGTCTGCTGTAGAGACAAATGAAGTGAAGATGAACTCAGTGAAGGAGGGAGGATATATCACATTATGTACTGGTCTAATAATGGACAAAAATGATTTAATGATGTGGTATTTTAATGACAATCGCCTTGCTTCTATCACTGGAGGTCCAGAAATGTGGAAATCTTCTTGGCGTTTCAGAGACAGACTGAAGCTGGATCATCAGACTGGATCTCTGACCATCACAAACATTAAAACCACAGAGTCTGGACTCTATAAACTATAGATCACCAACAGCAGCAGCAGCAGCACCAACAAAACCCTAATTTTTTTATTTTTTTAATTTATTTTTTTAAGAAGTTTCTTATACTCATCACGGCTGCATTTATTTGATCCAAATTACAGGAAAAAAATAATATTGTGAAATTTTACAATTTAAAAGTATTTTTTTATTTTAATATACTTTAAATATTATTTCTTCCTCTGATGACAAATCTGAATTATTAGCATCATTACTCCAGTCTTCAGTGTCACGTGATCCTTCAAAAATTATTCTAATGCTGATTTATTATCAATGTTGAAAACGGTTTCAGTTGCTGCTTAATGTTTTTTGGAACCTGTGATACTTTTTTTCATGATTCTTTGATGAATAAAAAGAGCAGCATTTATTTAAATTAGAAATCTTTTCTAACTATATACTGTTCTAGATTCACTATTAACTATGACTTTTCCCTTAGTAATGCTAATAAATATTTAGTTAAGGTAGTTGTTAAGTTTAGGCATGGGACATGTTTAAGGGATCTAAAATATGGTCATGTAGAATAAGGCATTAATATGTGGTTTATAAATACTAATAAACAGCCAATATTCTAGTAATACACATACCAATAAGCAACTAGTTAATAGCGAGTAGCGAGAATAGGTCCTTAAAATAAAGTTTTAAAATAAGGTTTAAAATTTGGGGTCAGTATTTTTATTTATTTTCATTTTTTTTATTGAAAAGAAATTAATAGTTCCCCTTCAGGAACTCGAGCTGCGTCCGAAAACGCTATGGGAACGCCCTTCAGCGTGACCGGCTCTGAATAACATGTTTAATCAGTCCCATGAATGGGCAAGACGTCATAGGCGGGTGACGTAGCGACCAGGAAGCTATAAAAGCACGTGAGGTGTAGCGAGCATCAGCTTTTTGTCATTCAGCGAAGCTCTGCGGACCGTCATTTTCGCTGGATAGCCTTTGTCGTAACGTCCTGATGCCTAAGGCCTAGGACTTTTTGAGGGCCTGCTCCCTCTGGTGAAGAGCGGTGTACGCCACATTACATGGTGTCTATCCTGCATCCTGCCAAGTGTGCTTCATTGGGTCCTGCCCCGAGCAGGCTCTGGTCTAGTCTTCCTAGCAGATGACGTGGATCTGAGGGCCGTCATTTTTAATAGGAGACTTCAGCTATGAGAGTCCTGATGCTGTGGCCCAGGACCTCGGAGGGCAGGCCCCTCTGGGGAAGAGCGGTGTACACCGCATTACATGGAGGCCGTCTGTCCTCAGTGCCTCAGGAGATCGATCTGTCAACACTGCCGGTGTTCCAGGGCACAGCGGTCTCTGGCGAGCGCTTCTCTCAGTTACTGCCCGGAAGGTGATTACACCAGAGGTCAGTCTCGAGAGACTGGTTCCCTTAGTAGACTATTTAGCAGCGTGAAAACTACTGCCAAACATGTCTCAGTGGGTCCTGCACACTGTAGTGAGAGGCCACAGAATCCAGTATGGTTCTCCTCTGCCTCAGTTCAACGGGGCTTTTTTCACCCTGGTGGGCCCCGAGCAGGCTCTGGTAAATGGAACAGAAGTAGACACTCTCAGAGGACGGAGGCCATCGAGGTGGTCCCTCCTCGTGTAGTGGTGTCCGGGTCCTACAGCCAGTACTTCACCGTTCCGAGGAAGGATGAAGGGTTGCGTCCTATTTAAATGTGCATCTTTGAACCGCTCAGTCAGGGGACTGAAGTTCAGCACGCTCTCACTCAAACATTGAGATGTCGTTCTCGCTCACACAAAAGACCTGGGGTTAAGACTTAATGCCAAGAAAGGTGTGCTTTCTCCAGTACAGAGAACCACTTATCTGGGCATGTGTGGGATTCGACCAAGGTGCAGGCACAGATGTCTCCTGTTCGGATTGAGCCGATTTTCACCGCCATGGCGAGAGTAAGAGAAGGCCGGTCACTCACTGTCAAGCAGTTCTAGACTGCTTGGTCTGATGGCAGCTGCGTCCAACGTGATAACTCTTGGCCTGCTGTACATGAGACCCCCTACAGTGGTGGCTCAAGACCAAGGGGTTCTCCCCGAGGGGAAACCCGCTTCGCATACTCAAGGTCACGCAGGGGTCCTACGTTCCTTAGACATGTGGAGGAGATCTTGGTTCTTGTCTCAGGGCCCGGTGCTTGGAGCTCCTTGTCGCCGTGTGACGCTAGCGGCGGATGCGTCCCTCACCGGCTGGGGTGTGGTCATGAGTGGCTACCCTGCCTGCGGTTTGTGGAGGCATATATAAACTGTCTGGAGATGCTGGCCAGAGGCTTCAAGCATTAAAACACAATTTCTCCCAGACTTAAGAGGTCACCATGTGTTGGTGCGCATCGACAACACAACGGTGGTCTCTTATATCAACCACCAAGGGGTGTGTGTGCTCACGCCGTTTGTACAAAACTAGCGTACCAGATCCTTGTGTGGTCCCAGGGCAAACTCCTCTTGCAGTTCACATTCCTGGGCATCTGAATATTGGGAGCAGACATCCTGTTGAGGCAGGGGCCCGAGGCCCGGGGAAGGGAGGCTTCACCCCGAGGTGGTGAAGCAGAAAATGGAGAATATTTGGTCAGTTGGATCTGTTTTTCGCACTCAGATGATATCGCACTGTCCCCTTTGGTTTCTCTCTGACTCATCAGGCTCCACTGGGGCTGGATGCCATGGTGCAGACTTGGCCGAGGCTTCGTCTGTATGCTTTTCCCCTGATCGCTCTGCTCCCAGGAGTTCTGCGTGAGAGTATGCCGGGACGGGGTCCGTCTTCTAATAGTAGTATCTCCGTTCTGGCCGGGCCGAGTATGCCTTTTCTTGGATCTCCTCTCAAAGGCAGAGGGCACGATATTCCACCCCCCGCCCGGAGCTATGGAAGTTAAGGGTGTTGGCCCCTATGGGGCACATCTCGTAGCTTCTCTGGTCTCTCAACCGAGGTTGCTAAGACCATCCTCCAATCCAGAACTCCCTCCACGAGGAAACTGTACTCCTTGAGGTGGATGAAATCACCTCCTAGTGCGAAGACTGCCAGCTTGACCCAGTTAATTGCCCAGTTGGTACAATTCTGAAGTTCCTGGCAGGCCCTTCTCTCTGCAGGGTTGACCACTCCACCCTGAAGGTCTACGTGGCAGCCATTGGCCTACCGCGCCCCTCTTGGTGGCAATTCAGTGGGCAGACACACCCTCTGGTTACATGTTTCATCTGCGGTGTGCTGAGGCCTCTGGCCAGGCCAAGAAGCCTTATGCTAAGCGGTTGATCAGGATTTCCATCCTAAAAACCCCTTGAGTCCTCTGATCTCCCCTCACCATTGGGAGTCAAGGGTCACTCAACCGAATTATGGTGGCCTCCAAGGCCTTCTTGTCAGGTGTGTCTATGCAGGACATCTACAACGCAGCTGGATGGTCCACATCCCTCACGTTTGTCAGATTTTATGGTCTAGATCTGCAAGCCACTCCAGCTCTTCTGTTCTCTCTTGCCTTAGCTGTGCTCCTCGTATACACACTAGGCAGGGATTTGCAAAGACGGCGGCGTGGGCATTCCCGTTCCCATATCGTTTTCGGACGCAGCTTCGACTTTCTGAAGGGGAACATCTCAGGTTACGCATGTAACCATGGTTCCCTGAAGGGAACGAGACGCTGCGTCTCAAGCCATACTTCCGGCATCCCTGCCAGAGCTTGCTTCATTCCTAGTAGCTGATGCTCGCTACAACTCACGTGCTTTTATAGCTTCCTGGTCGCTACGTCACCCCGCCTATGACGTCTCACCCATTCATGGGACTGATTACACATGTTATTCAGAGCCGGTCACGCTGAAGGGCGTTCCCATAGCGTTTTCGGATGCAGCGTCTCGTTCCCTTCGGGGAACCATGGTTACATGCGTAACCTGGGACGTTTTATTCAGCAAGGATATGTTAAATTGATAAAAAGTGATAATAAAGACTTATATTGTTAGAAAAGATTTTTATTTGAAATAAATACTCTATTTTAAATGTTTTATTAATCAAAGAATCCTGAAAAAAGTATCACAGGTTCCCAAAAATATTAAGCAGCAAAACTGTTTCCAACATTGATAATAAATCAGCATATTAGAATGACAAAGTCTTTGAGTCTATTTAAGAAACTATTAGTAATCAAATACTCAGACAAGAAAACAAAATAACCAACAAAAAAGAGAATGACATGAATTTTGTTAAACAAAAGAAAGAATTTCTCTAGCACATCTCGCTTGAACAAAAATGAGTAAATTACATAATATTAACATTAAGAAGTAAATAAGTTACTTGTATTTGCAAACACTCAATCTCCTGCTGCACACAAATTATGTTCGGCCCATATCTTTAAAGATTCACCAGAAGGCGCCATTTATCTTTAAACTGATTACCTAAGTGGAAAGGTGTAAATATCATTCAGAATGGTAAAACTGATTATTTGTTTATCTTTAGATAGACTATTGTCTGTCTGTCTTCAGGTGTTTCAGATTCAGGTCTGTCTTCAGCTACTGTGCTGTTTCTGTTGTTCTGCTGCTGGCTGCAGTTGCTCTAATTGACCGTCACTGTAGAACCTATGTTGTTTGTATTTATTTATTTATTTGAATTATTTGAAAATGTTTTTAATTTTAGAGTCTGTCAGCTGTGGCCTAATGGTTAAGAGAGTTGGACTTGTAACCTGAAGGTCACAGGTTCAAGTCTTGGTGCTGGCAGGAGTTGTAGGTGGGAGGGAATGAATGAACAGCGCTCTCTTCTACCCTCAATACCCATGGCTGAAGTGCCTTGAGCAAGGCACTGAACCCCCCAGTTGCTCCCCGGACGCTGGATATAGCTGCCCACTGCTCTGGGTGTGTGTTCACGGTGTGTTCAGTTCTCACTGCTGTGTGTGTGCACTTGGATGGGTTAAATGCAGAGCACCAATAAAACCACCAAATGTCACGACTTTCACTTTCATAATTGTGATTGTGAATAATAAGATTTTATGTTGTGGCCTTTGAGCAGAATATTTTTAAACGTGTTTTTTATTTAACTTTGCATTAACTTTCTGAAACAAGCAAAAATTAACTTGAAAGATATTTTATGTTTATGTGATAAATGCCATTAAACCATCTGATTCGCTCATGGATGGTTTGAATGGTGTATTCCTAGTTTGGACAGTAGATGTCGCTCTAATACAGTATTTCTAGCACACACCCCTCATGTAGTAATGAAATATCAGGCAATTTATAACAAAGGCACACCTTATGGGGTGTTGTTCTTGCAAAAAGCAAATAAATTAATATACTAAATAAATAAATAATATTAACAAATGGGGAAACCGCAAGCCAACAGTAACAGTTATTATAGTAATTGTTACGACATTACAAATCAGACACAACTGTCTTTTAAAAAATAAATTAAAAAAATGATCTTACACTATTTAAAGAAGGCCTCACATTAGGATTGTTTAGTAGGAAACAAGGATTTTATAGTTTTATAGTAGGAACAATAACAGTAGTAAATATTTTGTGGAGAATTGGAGGCTGCAGTTGCTTTATTGTTTAGCAATGCATCTGTTTTTTTTACATTATTTACACTCTTTAACTATAATACACTCTTTATTATACTCTCTTTTATACTACTTTATTATACTACACTCTTTAACTATAATAAAACCATATTTTTTGTAAAGGATAATAACCCTAATTTAAAGGATTAGTTCACCCAAATATTAAAATTATGTCATTAATGACTCACCCTCATGTCGTTCCAAACCCGTAAGACCTCCGTTTACCTTCGGAACACAGTTAAAGATATTTTAGATTTAGTCCGAGAGCTTTCTGTCCCTCCATTGAAAATGTATGTACGGTATACTGCCCATGTCCAGAAATGTAATAAAAACGTTATCAAAGTAGTCCATGTGACATCAGAGGGTCCGTTAGAATTTGTTGAAGCATCGAAAATAAATTTTGGTCCAAAAATAACCAAAATTATGACTTTATTCAGCATTTTCTTCTCTTCCGGGTCTGTTGTGAGCGCGTTCACAACACTGCAGTGACGCCGCTGACGTATGACGCTGCTGATGTGTTATCTTTGTTATTGGGTGCACTAGAAAACACGTCAGCAGCGTCGTACGTCAACAGTCACAGCAGTCGCACTCACAACAGACCCGGAAGAGAAGACAATCCTGAATAAAGTCATAATTTTTGTTATTTTTTTGTATACCTCTGCATCAGTTATATGATGTCTGACTTTAAATTGAATTATTTCCTGGAGACGCACCAATACTGAACATTTTGGATGTTTTTCTTATCTGACCCATATATTTCTGATCTTGGAGTCTCTACTAATGAGCTGATTTTACATGCACTCGTCTCAGTGAACATCTCACTGACATCTTCATTTTTATTTTATTTTTTTATTCTGCTATTCATTCAATTTAATACGCAGATGAGGCGTAGATGAGGCATAGACATCACACAGACGTCACAACAAAAACGGTGCAAAATGTTTTTTAAATGAAAACGGTGGTGCGTTGAACATCCTGTTCTGATGACGCAAGAGTTGCAACTATGGCAGCTGAGAAGGCCATCCAAGATTCAAGTAGCTTTATTGGCATGGTAAAAAAGTATCTTTACATTGCCAAAGCATAGAAACATAAGACATTTAACACAAATATACATAAGAATAGAAGTAGCCTATAGCATATAGAGTCTATATATCTGTATTTAGTAAAACGAAAGTAATAATAAAAAGTCCAATAAAGAGACAGGAGAAGGACTGGATCCTGTCATGTCGGTTTGTGTGTGTTCTACAGTGTTTTCTTCCGGCTGCGACTTGTGGTTCTGTCCTACTGCTTGTCCTTTTATCATTTATCATTTATTATTTGTCTTTGTTTGTGTATGTTTTTGTTTCTTCTGCTGTTTTGTTTGTATGTGTTACATTATGATTCCAGACACATTTCTCTACACACAATTATTATGATCTGTAGAAAAAAAAATACAGTGACATTTCCCCTGAGCAATTATAGTTACACTTCAATGTTTAGTTGAGTTTCAAAGTTTTAAATCAATACATGAAAAAAAAAAGAGATAAATAAAATGGCCACAATCACCTTTACATGCATGTCAAAATTATTAAGAGGACAAATACATAATTTTAGATTACAAGAACTTGACAGAATGGGAAAAAATGCATATTTCTGATTCCGTAAGTTTCAAAGTAGCATGTGTTTGGTCAAACAGGCAATATTAACGAATCCTATAAGAACAGCAGCATCTATGTGCTACTGTATCAGGTAGAAGTTGTGCTTTTAGAGAGATGTGAAATTCTGCTTTGAGCACTATAGAGCGATGTTGCCTTGTGTTACATTTACCCAAAGTATCCATCAGAGCTTATTGTGTCTGATATTGTAAAGAGGTGTAGCTTAAGTAGGTTTAGGGATAGAGCAGGGATGGGCAAACTCTGTCCTGCAGGGCCACTGTACTGTAGAGTTTTGCTGCAACCCTGATAAAACTCACCTTTCTGTAGCCTTCCAGTAATTGTGGAGTTTTTGATTAGCTGGTTCAGGTGTGTTTAATTAGGGTTGGAGTGAAACTCTGAAGGACAGTGGCCTTCCATGACTGAGTTTGCTCATCTCTGCACTGTAAAAAAAAAAAAAAATGATGTGACATTTGCGGTAACAAACTGGCAGCTGTGGTTGCCAGAACTTAACCGTAAAAAATATGGTGGCAACATTTTAGGTTTTACAGACTTAACTTAAATTCACAATAAAATACCTCATTTCATTAACTGATGTAATATTATATAATTATATATAGAAGGTGCATACAGTGTCATTCACATAAACACTAATCCCCATCATGGTGACACACGTGATACTGAAATAATGCAATAAACATTAATTTAACAACATTAGATGTAAGATAAAACCCTAATATACACAACTGATAAGAAGAAAAAACTAAGAAGAAACAGTTATTTAAAAAAAAAAAATCAAAATCAAATATGAAGTGCCATGCAGGGAATTCTGGTAGTGTAAATTTACAATTTTTCACTGTAAATTAAACAATTACCTTTTCTTGTTCAGTTCCAAAAACATGTTTTTAACAGTATTTTACTGCAATATTACATTAAATGTAATTACATTTATTCACCATATATAGTATGGAAACATACTGTTAATCAATTAACAGGTTTTTACTGTTAAAATCAAAAAAAAATTTACACTGTGGGTTAGGGAAAGGCTGGACCTTCTAGTTCCACTGATTTGCTCCAGAAAGGGACAGCTGGACATCAAACTCCACCCACTGGCTCTGTAGACAGTGGACAAATTTACTTCCACTTTTCATGGCAATAGAGTCGACATAGGGACTAAACACTTTTATTTCAACAGAATCTGCATTCATTTCATTTCAGTGGAAAAGTGGTGAAAATGAACTTTATTTTACTCACATTGACTGCATACTTTGTGTCTTTGTGCCTATTTCTCTCAAATCTGTCTAAAGCTGTGTTATTGAGCACTTTTCCTTTGCCGAGATAATCCATCCACCTTACTGGTGTGGCATATCAAGATGCTGATTTGTCTGCATGATTATTGCACAGGTGTGCCTTAGGCTGGTCACAATAAAAGGCCACTCTAAAATGTGCAGGTTTACTGTATTTGGTTGTTGGGAAGGTGTTCATTATGTTGTTTGAAATAAATTTGCATTATGAAGTGTGACATCTCCTTCATAGAGTTGATCAGGTTGTTGATTGTGGAATGTTGGTCCACTCCTCTTCAAAGGCTGTGAGAAGTTGCTGGATATTGGCAGGAACTGGAACATGCTGGTCGTATACGCCGATCCAGAACATCCCAAACACATGTCCAGTGAGTATGCTGGCCATGCAAGAACTGGAATGTTTTCAGCTTCCAGGAATTACAGATCCTTGCAACATATGCAGTGCATTATCATGCTGCAACATGAGGTTGTGGTCATGGATGAATGGCACAACAATGGGCCTCAGGATCTCATCACGATATCTCTGTGCATTCAAAATGCCATCAATAAAATGCATATGTGTTCGTTGTCCATAACATATGCCTGCCCATACCAAAACCACACTGCCACCATGGGCCACTCGATCCACAATGCTGACATCAGCAAACTGCTCACCCACACGACGCCATACACGCTGTCTGCCATCTGCCCAGTACAGTGAAAACCGGGATTCATCCTTGAAGAGAACACCTCTCCAAAGTGCCAGACGCCATTGAATGTGAGCATTTGCCCACTCAAGTCAGTTACGACAACGAACTTCAGTCAAGTCGAGACCCCGATGAGAATGACGAGCATGCAGATGAGCTTCCCTGTGATGGTTTCTGACAGTTCGGCAGAAATTCTTTGGTTATGCAAACTGATTGTTGCAGCAGCTGTCTGTGTGGCTGGTCTCAGACGATCATGGAGGTGAAGATGCTGGATATGGAGGTCCTGGGCTTGTGTGGTTACACGTGGTCTGCGGTTGTGAGGCCGGTTGGATGTACTGCCAAATTCTCTGAAAAACCCTTTGGAGACGGCTTATGGTAGAGAAATGAACATTCAATTCACGGGCAACAGCTCTGGTGGACATTCCCGCTCCCTCAAAACTTGCAACATCATTTTTTGAGTGGCCTTTTATTGTGGCCAGCCTAAGGCACACCTGTGCACTAATCATGCTGTCTAATCAGCATCTTGATATGCCACACCTGTGAGGTGGATGGATTATCTCGCCAAAGGAGAAGTGCTCAATAACACAGGTTGAGACAGATTTGTAAACAATATTTGAGAGAAATAGGCCTTTTGTCTACATAGAAAAAGTCTTAGATCTTTGAGTTCAGCTCATGAAAAATGGGTGCAAAAAACAAAAGTGTTGCGTTTTATAATTTTGTTCAGTGTATATATTGTATTTTATGTTAAAGATAACTTTATAGCTGTATTCTATGCTCAAAATTACTATATTATATATAAATATATGAAGAGTTCAGATGCAAAAGCTTCTTAGTGCCTTCTGGATTTTCTTCTAAAATTACAATTTTTATCAGTCTCCTATGTTTAGGTTCAGTAATTTTACTGTAATGGCAATGCATAGGTACTTTTCTATGCCATTAAGGTGAAACATTTAAACTAAATATAGGAGCTACATAAAAATGCTAATTTTAAATGAAAATTTCAGATGACAAGAGTGAGGCTTTTGCATCTGAACTCTTCATAAGTGCGTGTGTCAGTGTGTATATATGTACAGTCGTGGCCAAACGTTTTGAGAATTACATAAATATTAGTTTTCAAAAAGTTTTGCTGCTAAACTGCTTTTTAGATCTTTATTTCAGTTATTTCTGTGATGTATGAAATATAATTTACAAGCACTTCATACATTTTCAAAGGCTTTTATCGACAATTACATGCATTTAAGCAAAGAGTCAGTATTTGCAGTGTTGGCCCTTCTTTTTCAGGACCTCTGCAATTCGACTGGGGATGCTCTCAATCAACTTCTGGGCCAAATCCTGACTGATAGCAACCCCATTCTTTCATAATAACTTCTTGGAGTTTGTCAGAATTAGTGGGGTTTTTGTTTGTCCACCCGCCTCTTGAGGATTGACCACAAGTTCTCAATGTGATTAAGATCTGGGGAGTTTCCAGGCCATGGACCCAAAAATTTCAACATTCTGGTCCCCGAGCCATTTAGTTATCACTTTTGTCTTATGGCACGGTGCTCCATCGTGCGTGGAAAATGCATCGTTCTTCACCAAACTGTTTTTGGATTGTTGGAAGAAGTTGCTGTTGGAGTGTTCCTTTTGGTACCATTCTTTATTCATGGCTGTGTTTTTGGGCAGAATTGTGAGTGAGCCCACTCCCTGGACTGAGAAAGCCACCCACAACATGAATGGTGTCAGGATGCTTTACTGTTGGCATGACACAGGACCTGATGGTAGCGCTCACCTTTTCTTCTCTGGACAAGCCTTTTTTCCAGATGCCCCAAAACAATCGGAAAGGGGCTTCATCGGAGAATATGACTTTTCCCCAGTCCTCAGCAGTCCATTCACTATACTTTCTGCAGAAGATCAATCTGTCCCTGATGTTTTTTTTGGAGAGAAGTGGCTTATTTGCTGCCCTTCTTGACACCAGGCCATCTTCCAAAAGTCTTCGCCTCACTGTGCGTGCAGAATGCGCTCACACCTGCCTGCTTGCCATTCCTGAGCAAGCTCTGCACTGGTGGCACTCCGAAACCCGCAGCTGAATCCTCTTTAGGAGACGATCCTGGCGCTTGCTGGGGACTTCTTGGACGCCCTGAAGCCTTCTTTACAAGAATTGAACCTCTTCCTTGAAGTTCTTGATGAACCTATAAATTGTTGATTTAGGTGGAATCTGTAGTAGCCACAATATCCTTGCCTGTGAAGCCATTTTTATGCAACGCAATGATGGCTGCACGCTTTCTTTGCAGGTCACCATGGTTAAGAATGGAAAGAACAATGATTTCAAGCATCACCCTCCTTTTAACATGTCAAGTTCTGCCATTCTAACCCAATCAGCCTGACATAATGATCTCCCAGCCTTGTGCTCGTCAACATTCTCACCTGAGTTAACAAGTAATGATTACTGAAATGATCTCTCAGCAGGTCCTTTAATCGACAGCAAATGACAAATGCAAGTGCAGTGGAAAGGTTTTTTTGGGATTAAGTTAATTTTCATGGGAAAGAGGACTATGCAATTCATCTGTAATCACTCTTCATAACATTCTGGAGTATATGCAAATTGCAAATTATTATAAAAACTTAAGCAGCAACTTTTCCAATTTCCAGTATTATGTAATTCTCAAAAAACCTTTGGCCAAAACATTCTTTTTTTTATTTCTTATGAATTTGATGCACCATTCTATATACTTGGAGAAATTATATAAAATTACACAAACAAATAAAACATTATCAAAATAATCCATGACTGCATAACAGAGTATTGTGCAGTTAAATCCCCAAATTATTCATACTCATATAGATTTGTGCAGTGTGGGAGTAACTTAAGCATGATGTTTTGACGTCACAGTCCTGTTGCATTGTGGTATACAGAGCTCTCTGAAGTGTACACAGTGTACTCGTGCACTCTGTCAGATCGAATCGAAGGGACGAGGGTCTGGTCTATATAAACAATCCTTACACCTCAATCCACTTGAGGAAGTGGAGCCCACTTCAAAATAGAGCCTTTGGGTTCCCCAAGAAGGAAGTGCTTAGGCAAGGTTGCAAGTGTGTGTCTAGAAGTGGAAGGCACCCGTGAAGACTTAAGGTGGGCTCTTTTGAACAGTAAACAACCAAACACCAAAAGTACCTTTAGTAACCACATACTAAAATATTAAAAACCACTACACCTTATAACCATATTTTTGTTAAATAAATTTTCATTTTAAACAATGGTTTAATGATTACCATCACCCCTTCAGACTCCATCAGCAGTGTTTTGTTCCTGGATAATGTTTTTTTTTTTTTTTTTTCAGGTGACAATTCATGAAGAGCAGTTACAGATTTTTGATCATCCCTCAGATTTTTCAAGTTTGTGTCTGGACATTAACTCCATCAAGTTCCCTTAAGGTGAGATTTATCTCTGTCTACAATCTGTCTTTGACTCATTCTTTAACATTACGGAGTTCAGCTTCATCTTCTTGACTGCTAAAAACTGTTCTGCTGATCAAACTGAAGAACTGTTGATTACAAATGAAAAATTGTTATTGTTCACATTGATTTGCTGATTTAATAATCTTATTGTGGCCTATGTTGTGGAATTTTCTTAATCTCTTTTGGTGTTGCACAAAATCCTTTGGGAAACTTGCGTAAGAATGAATTAGTGGAAAATACATTGGTTATAGGAAATTCACCAGTAGTTTGAGGCAAGGTCTTAGTAAGATAATCATAGATTCTTTCTATTAATTAATCTGACAAGTGATACGTTTTTTTTACTAAATGGGGGAAAATGACAGCTCATATCTCATCATGAATAACTGACAGTTTGACATTGTGTTCAAAAAAAAAAAAAAAAAAAAAAAAAAAAAAAAATAATTCAAGCATGAAATACCAGTATGTGTTATTGGAAAAACTGTTCTGTTTTTTTTTTGTTTTTTTTTAATTTTTTAATTTTTGTTAGCAAATAGGACAAAAACTCCAATAATTATTTATTGTTTCTTGAACTATTGTATAAAACTGTTGTACATCAACAGTTGTATTTTAAGATGCTTTCTGTAAAGTAGAAGTTCAAACTGTGAGTATCATGAGCAGGAATGGAAAAAAAAAAAAAACACCCATCAACCACACGTTGTGCACCGCAGGGGACACACTCCTAACACCTCAGACACACTCGCAACTGACATCAAACACCAACGTCTAGCAGTAGACATGCTCATGAAAAAACCTGTCTGTTACAGAATGAGTTCAACTTGATGAGTTTTGCATCTACGTTTTGCACTTGGAGGTACACACGCATAGTTGTTTGACACTTTAAAGGGATAGTTTTCTGTCATCTACATAATCACCCTTTCGCTCCACAACCCATAAGACTTTGGTTCTCCAGAACACACATGAAGGTGTTTAATATTCTCTCATCAGTTTACATTATCCACTGAAAATCCAGAAAAAAAAAGATAATAGACCATTAAAAATAAACTAATTTGTGTTCGGAAGATGAATTAAAGTATTGTGGGTTTGATATCACGTTGTCTTTATTTATTTTTAATGAATGAATGTGGCAATTCTCACCAATCCCACAAACTCAACAATGAGACTTAATACAAAAGTTTAAGTGAGAGTGATCACACAGCTGGATCTGGTACTTAGAAAATGCTTGATCATCTTCTTATGGTGACAGATGCAACTCTACGTGAGTCCTCCTCTTCATTTCTATAAAACAATAAATAAATAAATAAATGAAAAAAAAAAAAAAAAAACACATCACACAAGATATAATAATAACAAAATTATAATAGTAAAATGAGGCATCCAGAAAATATTTGCGTCCTATTAGCGACGAAGGTTACTTGAGGCAGAATGAGATGTATTTTTTATAAATACTTTAGTCAAAAAAAAAAAAAAAAACTGACACGAAAACAAATTTCAAGGCCTAAATATCAGTTTCATGATGGGGCGGGGGTTTGGGGGGGTTGTTTTGGGTGGGAAGCGTGCAATCTGCGATCGCGTGCAGTTGACTGGCTTTCGTATGTGCAATGTTTTTTTTTTTTTTTTCAATCTGTGTACTTACACTTTCGAAATCAATCACGTTCAGTAAGGAGACTATGGGGGGCACAGTAATTCAATTTTGGGGAGGCAAGGGCCGCTAATTTTATAATGCAAATTAAGGTATAGAATTATTAAAAGAGAAGATCAAATTACTTAATTATTCATTTTATTATTCATTATTTTTACTTATTTGTTTTTTCAAAATTATATTTTAATATGTAATACAAGTTAGGCCTTTCTTAGCTCATGCGGGGCCCGGTGCGAGGTAGGGAGTGGGGCCGTGTTCTGGAGGGTAAAGCATGGGGACCACCAAGGACGGTCCTGGGTGTAGTTTTGCTTTGGACAAAATATGTTTTTATTTTTGTAAGATGGTCGTAATTTTTGTAAGACACATGCAAAGGTGTGTTATAACATAACTGCAATAAAGTAATAGCCTAGCATTGCAATTAGTTGTTTACAAGAATATAATGCAATTTTTATATATAATTAGGGCACATCACAGGCTATGAGTTTGACTGAATGTTCTAATTCAACATTCCATAAGAAGTCAATCTAACTTAATATTTTCTTATATTGAAATTGCTATTATTTTTTACTCCTTAACAGTTCACCAAGCTCGTAATGATCTATGCCATCTTTTTCCCATCTCTCATCATTAGAACCCATTTACACATGGCTCTCCATTCTCACTTGTACGGCTTGCCTATGAAATGTACAGCATTGTTATAAAAAGATAGCCTATTAATCATCACCAGGCCAATAACTGTATTATTATTATTGCACATTTTAGAACCGAACAGCTAAAATATGCCAGAGTTGAGAATACTACTCTAACAGATTATCTAAATATGAAATTCTACAACAAGATTAGACAAAAGTTACAACAGTAAATAATCCTTACAAAAAAATGTGATTAAATTCTAGTAAAGGTGGTCGATGATGAGTAGTGTTAAAACAATTGTAATGTATAGTAAGTGATGGTGCAGGATTGTTTCGCACTTCCTCTTTCCCATCAGAAAATGTTAAGACTGAGTCATTCAAAGGAGGTTGAATGTTAAAATAGAGAGAGAGAGAAAAAAAAATGCCTGAGAATAAGTGCCCTGAAAATCACCATTGAAACCAGAAGTTTTGCAAATAGTATTTGGCTTCCAGTGTGTGAAGGTTGTAAGTATGAGTGAAGCGGGGCTCTATAAGTTTTTGTGCCCTCGGGTGATTGGGATTAGATGGCATGCTGGGATTTGCTATTGGGGTAAGAATCCTCATGTGGAATGATATGTTACTGTCCCACCCTTGTGCCATAAACAACGCCATCACAAAAAGAGATATCCCTAAAAATGGGCAACTTTGATTTCTTGGTAAGTAATAAGTACTCTTACGGTAACCTATTGTGCGTGTGTAACAATGAACTCGCAACAGGTCTAATGGCTTGCATACTATATAAACGAAGCAACTCTGCACAGTAAAAAGTATCACGACAGTTTTTTTCAAATGCCATAAATGCCGAATTGTGACTGTTTTTGAACAAGGACCGCTGTGAACCATTTCTTTGGCTGTGGAAATAGCAATGGTGGAATTGCACACTTAGAGTTCTAGCCCTGTTAGTGCAAAGCTATTGTGGTATGTTATGTTTGCGTTTTGCTGCAAACTGCCATAATCTCTGCTGGAGATGGCAAAATCTCATAGCAAGCCCCATGTGACAATACAAACAAATTCTGTTACAAGGATCCTACTGACATACGTAAATGAAATTGAATACCGATCATATAAAAAGAAATTGAATACAGTTACAGAACAGATTTAATACCATAACGATTATAGATAGAATTGACATGGGACTAAACCCAGATTGAATGAATTTACCGATTGTGCTGTGTCTTTTGTAGAAAGTTGGCTCAGAAATAAGTGATCATTTTTCACAGTCTGAATGTAACACAACAGATGCATTAAACAATCAATCTTAATAGATCTTTTTCTTTACCAATATTTTCATTATCGAGATCAAAGGAGTAGTATTAATTTATATTTTTTTAATTTTTTTTTGTTTGATGAGAGTTATGATTTACAAATTTTAAAAATTATTTAATCTTAGCAAGTGCAGTAATTATATTAGAAATGCACAAAATTAGCTCAACAAGTTAAAACAAGTTAAGTAAAAAGATTAACATCAGCAACAGATTGCACTATTTACATATCAGATTGTTCATTAAATCATTTTTTATTGACGATAATGATGTAAGAATTGGAATTTCTGTAAGGTGTCTTTACACAGTGTTTTTTAAGGGCAGTTTATGTAACTGAGAAGAGTAATGAATGCGGTCTAGTGCAAAACTCCACTAATAAGCGCACATTATATTCAGTATCTTCTAATGAGAGGGAACTGGGTATAAGCATTAACTACAATGTAGGATTCAAGTATAAGATTGATAATTTTGGCTATTCATTGATTAAAATATTTAGATGTGCATTTTTACATATTTCTTGTTTAAAAGCAGGTAAAGTAACCACTTGCATTCATCTGTCAATTTCTCTATTTCTGCGAGCAGCACATCATGGGCTGCAGCAACAATCAACAGAGATACAGCAGCAGCAGCGCGATCAGCATATGTACAATAAAAGGTAGACCGTGATCTGTTAATTATCAAAAGAGCATTAGTGTTATGAATGAGTCTGCTGATCTAAAAATACCCTAAAACTTTATAAATCAGCCTCTTAATGAAGTAAGTGAAGTTAAAGTGAAATACAGCAAGTATGTGGACCATACTCAGAATTTGTTGCTCGTATTTAACCCTCCACAGGCACACAGCAGTGAACACCCACACACACGTGACACACACCTTGGAAACAGTCAGCAGCCATTTATGCTGCGGCGCCAGGGGAGCAGTTGGGGAATTCGGTGCCTTGCTCAGGGCACCTCAGTCGTGGTATGTGCCCGGGCGAGACTCGAACCACAAACCCTTGGGGTTAGGACACATTGGGCATGATTTCCCCATATTTTTTAATAAACATTAATTAAACACCATCATCCTGCCAGTGTGACAGAGTTGAGTGGTCCAGATGTTGATTTTTTGCGAGGGATTTTTGAGCACACAGCTGTGGGTTTTGTTACCCTGAATTCCAGCTCCAGAGGTGAAAGGGACTGATCGAGTCAGACACACTGATGCGGAAAATAAATGTTTCTTTGTACCGGGAGGGTCACATGCCCCACTTTCACCACGAAACACCAATGAACAATTCTGCTGTGATGAGATGTGATAAGAACACTGTAAAGAGTTACTGATGGACAGGAACGACGACAGTGAAAAAATCAGAGAATAAAGAAAATGAATAAATCTAAAACAAAAATCTTATTTCACTTTAATTTTAAGTAATGTTAAAAAAAAAATTTTAAAGGGGGCCAATGAATCCCCCCTTTACCATAGACTGAAAAACTGAAAGTTTTGATAATTCTTTTCCCAATTATTTTATTATAGAGTCCCGATGTTCAGTTTGATGTTTTTGATGGTCAGAGACCAGTTTGATTGTTTCCGCTTCGCCCGTTTCGGAATCCCCCGTCAGCCCTTATGTGAAAAAGGAATTGCTTTTTGTGGAAATTTAGTCGAGAGATGTGTTTTTTATTCCACGGGAAAGTGGTAGTTCCCTTTCAAGGGAACCGAACTGCGCCCTCTAGGGGTCGAGGGGGAAAACCTCGTCGGGGCCCCCCCGGTGTCTGAAGCAAAAAATGAAAAAACACCAACGATTTGGGCCCGGCGACGCCTCTGACGTAAATCCCGGTCCGACTAAAAAAACGGGGCCCGGGAAACACGTCTTTCATTTTCTTGTCTTAAACTGCCCTTTTTTGTTTTGAAGCTTTGCATTTTGAAAAAAACCGGAAAAGAGCGCTTTTCTCTGTTTTCATGGCAAACTACTAGCAAGGGGTTTAGACAAGGGATGCTCCGTGTCGGCGTTTTTTGAACCTGATGACACACACGATTTTTAAGTGATTTTTTGGGTAAAAAAGGCACGAAAGCGATGTCTTTGAGGAGGAAATCTCCCGTCCCATTGCGAGATTTTTTCAAAAAAAAAAGCTCCGCCTCTTTCCCGCTCTTTTTTTCCGAAAAAAAGGCAGCCTTCTTCCGGGGTTCGGGCCCCCGCCGGTTTTGGGGCCACGGGGGAAAAAATGAGCCCCGGTGGGGAATTTTCAGGGGGATCTGTTGAAGGGTTTTTAAAGGGGGATTTTCCCCTTTTCGCGCTAAAAAATGGCGGGGGACGAGAGAGAACCCTGGGGAGGTTTGATGTTTATTTTTAACACTTTATGATACTGGGTTAGTGTTGTGGGTTTTTACCCCGGAAAGGCGGGGGGATATTTGAGGATGGTGAAAAAGGCTGAGGCTGGCCTTCTCAATTCTCCGCCCTGCGTAGGTAGACCCTTTTGGATTTTTGGATCCCCCCTCGATGGGGTTTATCTTTCCGACCATAGCCCTCCAGCTCGGGTGAGCCTTCCTTTTCTCCCGTCCCCATACAGAGATCAAAAGGAAAAATGAAAGAGGCTTTTTTCTTCTCGCATCCCGGTTTCAGCAAAAGGGTTTTTGCCGACATCGAGGCGATCCGGGGGAAAAAGGGCCCTATGAGAGGATCCCCCCTGCAGAAAAGCTTTCATTCTGGGGGGAGACACCCTTTTTAAATCCCCCCCTTGCTATCTAACCCCCTTCAAGCAATGCCCTGGTTTAAAATGGAAAAGGGCAACCGAAAGCAGCAGGTCAGGCTGTGGTTTTATTAAAAAATAAATGTTTTCAAGCATATCGGGACTGATCTGCTGAAAGACCTGGTAGGGGCCCAAAGGCTTTTTTCCTGATCGGGTTTAAACCCGAGCTGCGCCGCCCCAAAAGGTCTTCCGGGTTTCCAAGAGGCCGCCTTCCCAAAAGGGGCCAGGACTTGGGGAAATGGTGGTGGGGGGGAGACATCTGTGGAGGAACCGGCAGGCCCGGGGGAAGAAAAAAAAGGGCTTTTTTTCCCCGATGCCATTTCCCCTTTAAACCCTTTTCGGTTTTCCCGTTGAGACGGTGACGAGAAGTTGGGGGGAGAGAAGGCGAAATCCGCTCCCTTTAAGTTTCCCTTCGTTCCAAAAGGGGTCCAGGTCTGAGCCCGAAAAACATAGGGGCCGGGCCTTTTCTCGATCTGAGGATCAAAGACGGGACAAAAAGGGGTGTGTCGCGATAAGGGTCCCCCCCCAAACCTGGGCCCCGGGGTTTTAAGGGGAAATTTGGGGTCACAAGGGGGTAAGCAGAACAAAGGGTGGATCCGGGACAAAAGGCAGCGTTTGGGCCCTTAGTCGGGTTGTTTACTGAGGTATTACTTTCCCCTTTTGGGATTTTTTAAATTTTTTTTTATCCTCCCCTTCCTAATTCCCCGTAACCCCCAGCTCTCCCCTGATCGGGGTTTTTTTAGGTAAAAAACCCTTTAACACTTTAACGGGTTCCATGCTGGCCCCTAAAATTTTTTTTGGCGGGTTTCTATGTTCATAGCAACCCCCTTTCGGATGGTGGGGAATAAAAGGGGCCCCCCCCTTTGAGCGGGGCTCCGGCAAGGAGGGTGGGAGTATAAAA